>NW_027142112.1:0-55000 GCF_036365525.1 Heterodontus francisci | reverse complement strand
CAGTCCAGGCCCTGAGACTTATATATATATACACACACCACAGTCCAGGCCCAGAGACTTATATATATATACACACACACACCACAGTCCAGGCCCAGAGACTTATATATATACACACACACACCACAGTCCAGGCCCTGAGACTTATATATATATACACACAGACGCCACAGTCCAGGCCCTGAGACTTATATATACACACACACACCACAGTCCAGGCCCTGAGACTTATATATATACACACACACACACACCACAGTCCAGGCCCTGAGACTTATATATATATACACACACCACAGTCCAGGCCCAGAGACTTATATATATACACACACACACCACAGTCCAGGCCCAGAGACTTATATATATACACACACACACCACAGTCCAGGCCCTGATACTTATATATATACACACACACCACAGTCCATGCCCTGAGACTTATATATATACACACACACACCACAGTCCATGCCCTGAGACTTATATATATAGACACACACACCACAGTCCAGGCCCTGAGACTTATATATATACACACACACACCACAGTCCAGGCCCTGATACTTATATATATACACACACACACACACCACAGTCCAGGCCCTGAGACTTATATATATACACACACACACCACAGTCCAGGCCCTGAGACTTATATATATACACACACACACCACAGTCCAGGCCCTGAGACTTATATATATACACACACACACACCACAGTGCAGGCCCTGAGACTTATATATATACACACACACACCACAGTCCAGGCCCTGAGACTTATATATATACATACACACACACCACAGTCCATGCCCTGAGACTTATATATATATACACACACACACCACAGTCCATGCCCTGAGACTTATATAAATACACACACACACCACAGTCCAGGCCCTGAGACTTATATATATACACACACACACCACAGTCCAGGCCCTGGGACTTATATATATATACACACACACACCACAGTCCATGCCCTGAGACTTATATAAATACACACACACACCACAGTCCAAGCCCTGAGACTTATATATATACACACACACCACAGTCCATGCCCTGAGACTTATATAAATACACACACACACCACAGTCCAGAACCTGAGACTTATATATATATACACACACACAACACAGTCCATGCCCTGAGACTTATATATATATACACACACACACACCACAGTCCATGCCCTGAGACTTATATATATACACACACACACCACAGTCCAGGCCCTGAGACTTATATATATACACACACACACCACAGTCCAGGCCCTGAGACTTATATATATATATACACACATACCACAGTCCAGAACCTGAGACTTATACATATACACACACACACCACAGTCCAGGCCCTGAGACTTATATATATACACACAAACACCACAGTCCAGGCCCTGAGACTTATATATATACTCACACACCACAGTCCAGGCCCTGAGACTTATATATATACACACACACACACCACAGTCCAGGCCCTGAGACTTATATATACACACACACACACCACAGTCCATGCCCTGAGACTTATATATATACACACAAACACCACAGTCCAGGCCCTGAGACTTATTTATATACACACACACACCACACTCCAGGCCCTGAGACTTATATATATATACACACACACACCACAGTCCATGCCCTGAGACTTATATATGTACACACACACACACCACAGTCCAGGCCCTGAGACTTATTTATATACACACACACACCACAGTCCATGCCCTGAGACTTATATATATACACACACACACACCACAGTCCAGGCCCTGAGACTTATATATATACACACACACACCACAGTCCATGCCCTGAGACTTATATATATACACACACACACACCACAGTCCAGGCCCTGAGACTTATTTATATACACACACACACCACAGTCCAGGCCCTGAGACTTATATATACACACACACACCACAGTCCAGGCCCTGAGACTTATATATATATATATACACACACATACCACAGTCCAGGCCCTGAGACTTATATATATACACACACACACCACAGTCCAGGCCCTGAGACTTATATATATACACACAAACACCACAGTCCAGGCCCTGAGACTTATTTATATACACACACACACCACAGTCCAGGCCCTGAGACTTATTTATATACACACACACACCACAGTCCATGCACTGAGACTTATATATATACACACAAACACCACAGTCCAGGCCCTGAGACTTATATATATACACACACACACACCACAGTCCAGGCCCAGAGACTTATATATATACACACACACACCACAGTCCAGGCCTTGAGACTTATATATATATACACACAGACGCCACAGTCCAGGCCCTGAGACTTATATATACACACACACACCACAGTCCAGGCCCTGAGACTTATATATATACACACACACCACAGTCCAGGCCCAGAGACTTATATATATACACACACACACCACAGTCCAGGCCCAGAGACTTATATATATACACACACACACCACAGTCCAGGCCCTGATACTTATATATATACACACACACCACAGTCCATGCCCTGAGACTTATATATATACACACACACACCACAGTCCATGCCCTGAGACTTATATATATAGACACACACACCACAGTCCAGGCCCTGAGACTTATATATATACACACACACACCACAGTCCAGGCCCTGATACTTATATATATACACACACACACACACCACAGTCCAGGCCCTGAGACTTATATATATACACACACACACCACAGTCCAGGCCCTGAGACTTATATATATACACACACACACCACAGTCCAGGCCCTGAGACTTATATATATACACACACACACACCACAGTGCAGGCCCTGAGACTTATATATATACACACACACACCACAGTCCAGGCCCTGAGACTTATATATATACATACACACACACCACAGTCCATGCCCTGAGACTTATATATATATACACACACACACCACAGTCCATGCCCTGAGACTTATATAAATACACACACACACCACAGTCCAGGCCCTGAGACTTATATATATACACACACACCACAGTCCAGGCCCTGAGACTTATATATATACACACACACACCACAGTCCATGCCCTGAGACTTATATAAATACACACACACACCACAGTCCAGGCCCTGAGACTTATATATATACACACACACCACAGTCCATGCCCTGAGACTTATATAAATACACACACACACCACAGTCCAGAACCTGAGACTTATATATATATACACACACACACCACAGTCCATGCCCTGAGACTTATATATATATACACACACACCACAGTCCAGGCGCTGAGACTTATATATATACACACAAACACCACAGTCCAGGCCCTGAGACTTATATATATACACACACACACCACAGTCCAGGCCCTGAGACTTATATATATATATATACACACATACCACAGTCCAGAACCTGAGACTTATACATATACACACACACACCACAGTCCAGGCCCTGAGACTTATATATATACACACAAACACCACAGTCCAGGCCCTGAGACTTATATATATACACACACACCACAGTCCAGGCCCTGAGACTTATATATATACACACACACACACCACAGTCCAGGCCCTGAGACTTATATATACACACACACACACCACAGTCCATGCCCTGAGACATATATATATACACACAAACACCACAGTCCAGGCCCTGAGACTTATTTATATACACACACACACCACACTCCAGGCCCTGAGACTTATATATATACACACACACACACCACAGTCCATGCCCTGAGACTTATATATATACACACACACACACCACAGTCCAGGCCCTGAGACTTATTTATATACACACACACACCACAGTCCATGCCCTGAGACTTATACATATACACACACACACACCACAGTCCAGGCCCTGAGACTTATATATATACACACACACACCACAGTCCATGCCCTGAGACTTATATATATACACACACACACACCACAGTCCAGGCCCTGAGACTTATTTATACACACACACACACCACTGTCCAGGCCCTGAGACTTATATATACACACACACACCACAGTCCAGGCCCTGAGACTTATATATATATATACACACACATACCACAGTCCAGGCCCTGAGACTTATATATATACACACACACACCACAGTCCAGGCCCTGAGACTTATATATATACACACAAACACCACAGTCCAGGCCCTGAGACTTATTTATATACACACACACCACAGTCCAGGCCCTGAGACTTATTTATATACACACACACACCACAGTCCATGCACTGAGACTTATATATATACACACAAACACCACAGTCCAGGCCCTGAGACTTATATATATACACACACACACCACAGTCCATGCCCTGAGACTTATATATATACACACACACACACCACAGTCCAGGCCCAGAGACTTATATATATACACACACACCACAGTCCAGACCCTGAGACTTATTTATATACACACACACAACACAGTCCATGCCCTGAGACTTATATATATACACACACACCACAGTCCAGGCACAGAGACTTATATATATACACACAGACACCACAGTCAAGGCGCTGAGACTTATATATATACACACACACACCACAGTCCAGGCACAGAGACTTATATATATACACACACACACACCACAGTCCAGGCCCTGAGACTTATATATATACACACACACCACAGTCCAGGCACAGAGACTTATATATATACACACAGACACCACAGTCAAGGCCCTGAGACTTATATATATACACACAGACACCACAGTCAAGGCCCAGAGACTTATATATATACACACACACACCACAGTCCAGGCCCAGAGACTTATATATATACTCACACATACACACCACAGTCCAGGCCCTGAGACTTATATATATATACACACACACCACAGTCCATGCCCTGAGACTTATATATATATACACACACACACCACAGTCCAGGCCCTGAGACTTATATATATATACACACACCACAGTCCAGGCCCAGAGACTTATATATATATACACACACACACCACAGTCCAGGCCCAGAGACTTATATATATACACACACACACCACAGTCCAGGCCCTGAGACTTATATATATATACACACAGACGCCACAGTCCAGGCCCTGAGACTTATATATACACACACACACCACAGTCCAGGCCCTGAGACTTATATATATACACACACACACACACCACAGTCCTGGCCCTGAGACTTATATATATATACACACACCACAGTCCAGGCCCAGAGACTTATATATATACACACACACACCACAGTCCAGGCCCAGAGACTTATATATATACACACACACACCACAGTCCAGGCCCTGATACTTATATATATACACACACACCACAGTCCATGCCCTGAGACTTATATATATACACACACACACCACAGTCCATGCCCTGAGACTTATATATATAGACACACACACCACAGTCCAGGCCCTGAGACTTATATATATACACACACACACCACAGTCCAGGCCCTGATACTTATATATATACACACACACACACACCACAGTCCAGGCCCTGAGACCTATATATATACACACACACACCACAGTCCAGGCCCTGAGACTTATATATATACACACACACACCACAGTCCAGGCCCTGAGACTTATATATATACACACACACTCACCACAGTGCAGGCCCTGAGACTTATATATATACACACACACACCACAGTCAAGGCCCTGAGACTTATATATATACATACACACACACCACAGTCCATGCCCTGAGACTTATATATATATACACACACACACCACAGTCCATGCCCTGAGACTTATATATATACACACACACTCACCACAGTGCAGGCCCTGAGACTTATATATATACATACACACACACCACAGTCCATGCCCTGAGACTTATATATATATACACACACTCACCACAGTGCAGGCCCTGAGACTTATATATATACATACACACACACCACAGTCCAGGCCCTGAGACTTATATATATACACACACACACCACAGTCCAGGCCCTGAGACTTATATATATACACACACACATACCACAGTCCAGGCCCTGATACTTATATATATACACACACACACCACAGTCCATGCCCTGAGACTTATATAAATACACACACACACCACAGTCCAGGCCCTGAGACTTATATATATACACACACACACCACAGTCCAGGCCCTGAGACTTATATATATACACACACACACCACAGTCCATGCCCTGAGACTTATATAAATACACACACACACCACAGTCCAGGCCCTGAGACTTATATATATACACACACACCACAGTCCATGCCCTGAGACTTATATAAATACACACACACACCACAGTCCAGAACCTGAGACTTATATATATATACACACACACACCACAGTCCATGCCCTGAGACTTATATATATATACACACACACCACAGTCCAGGCCCTGAGACTTATATATATACACACAAACACCACAGTCCAGGCCCTGAGACTTATATATATACACACACACACCACAGTCCAGGCCCTGAGACTTATATATATATATACACACATACCACAGTCCAGAACCTGAGACTTATACATATACACACACACACCACAGTCCAGGCCCTGAGACTTATATATATACACACAAACACCACAGTCCAGGCCCTGAGACTTATATATATACACACACAAACACCACAGTCCAGGCCCTGAGACTTATTTATATACACACACACACCACAGTCCATGCCCTGAGACTTATATATATACACACACACACACCACAGTCCAGGCCCAGAGACTTATATATATACACACACACCACAGTCCAGACCCTGAGACTTATTTATATACACACACACAACACAGTCCATGCCCTGAGACTTATATATATACACACACACCACAGTCCAGGCACAGAGACTTATATATATACACACAGACACCACAGTCAAGGCCCTGAGACTTATATATATACACACACACACCACAGTCCAGGCACAGAGACTTATATATATACACACACACACACCACAGTCCAGGCCCTGAGACTTATATATATACACACACACCACAGTCCAGGCACAGAGACTTATATATATACACACAGACACCACAGTCAAGGCCCTGAGACTTATATATATACACACAGACACCACAGTCAAGGCCCAGAGACTTATATATATACACACACACACCACAGTCCAGGCCCAGAGACTTATATATATACACACACACACACACCACAGTCCAGGCCCTGAGACTTATATATATATACACACACCACAGTCCAGGCCCAGAGACTTATATATATATACACACACACACCACAGTCCAGGCCCTGAGACTTATATATATATACACACACCACAGTCCAGGCCCAGAGACTTATATATATATACACACACACACCACAGTCCAGGCCCAGAGACTTATATATATACACACACACACCACAGTCCAGGCCCTGAGACTTATATATATATACACACAGACGCCACAGTCCAGGCCCTGAGACTTATATATACACACACACACCACAGTCCAGGCCCTGAGACTTATATATATACACACACACACACACCACAGTCCAGGCCCTGAGACTTATATATATATACACACACCACAGTCCAGGCCCAGAGACTTATATATATACACACACACACCACAGTCCAGGCCCAGAGACTTATATATATACACACACACACCACAGTCCAGGCCCTGATACTTATATATATACACACACACCACAGTCCATGCCCTGAGACTTATATATATACACACACACACCACAGTCCATGCCCTGAGACTTATATATATAGACACACACACCACAGCCCAGGCCCTGAGACTTATATATATACACACACACACCACAGTCCAGGCCCTGATACTTATATATATACACACACACACACACCACAGTCCAGGCCCTGAGACTTATATATATACACACACACACCACAGTCCAGGCCCTGAGACTTATATATATACACACACACACCACAGTCCAGGCCCTGAGACTTATATATATACACACACACTCACCACAGTGCAGGCCCTGAGACTTATATATATACACACACACACCACAGTCAAGGCCCTGAGACTTATATATATACATACACACACACCACAGTCCATGCCCTGAGACTGATATATATATACACACACACACCACAGTCCATGCCCTGAGACTTATATATATACACACACACTCACCACAGTGCAGGCCCTGAGACTTATATATATACATACACACACACCACAGTCCATGCCCTGAGACTTATATATATATACACACACTCACCACAGTGCAGGCCCTGAGACTTATATATATACATACACACACACCACAGTCCAGGCCCTGAGACTTATATATATACACACACACACCACAGTCCAGGCCCTGAGACTTATATATATACACACACACATACCACAGTCCAGGCCCTGATACTTATATATATACACACACACACCACAGTCCATGCCCTGAGACTTATATAAATACACACACACACCACAGTCCAGGCCCTGAGACTTATATATATACACACACACACCACAGTCCAGGCCCTGAGACTTATATATATACACACACACACCACAGTCCATGCCCTGAGACTTATATAAATACACACACACACCACAGTCCAGGCCCTGAGACTTATATATATACACACACACCACAGTCCATGCCCTGAGACTTATATAAATACACACACAAACCACAGTCCAGAACCTGAGACTTATATATATATACACACACACACCACAGTCCATGCCCTGAGACTTATATATATATACACACACACCACAGTCCAGGCCCTGAGACTTATATATATACACACAAACACCACAGTCCAGGCCCTGAGACTTATATATATACACACACACACCACAGTCCAGGCCCTGAGACTTATATATATATATATACACACATACCACAGTCCAGAACCTGAGATTATACATATACACACACACACCACAGTCCAGGCCCTGAGACTTATATATATACACACAAACACCACAGTCCAGGCCCTGAGACTTATATATATACACACACACCACAGTCCAGGCCCTGAGACTTATATATATACGCACACACACACCACAGTCCAGGCCCTGAGACTTATATATACACACACACACACCACAGTCCATGCCCTGAGACTTATATATATACACACAAACACCACAGTCCAGGCCCTGAGACTTATTTATATACACACACACACCACACTCCAGGCCCTGAGACTTATATATATACACACACACACACCACAGTCCATGCCCTGAGACTTATATATATACACACACACACACCACAGTCCAGGCCCTGAGACTTATATATATACACACAAACACCACAGTCCAGGCCCTGAGACTTATTTATATACACACACACACCACAGTCCATGCCCTGAGACTTATATATATACACACAAACACCACAGTCCAGGCCCTGAGACTTATATATATACACACAAACACCACAGTCCAGGCCCTGAGACTTATTTATATACACACACACACCACAGTCCATGCCCTGAGACTTATATATATACACACACACACCACAGTCCATGCCCTGAGACTTATATATATACACACAAATACCACAGTCCAGGACCTGAGACTTATTTATATACACACACACACCACAGTCCATGCCCTGAGACTTATATATATATACACACACACACCACAGTCCAGGCCCTGAGACTTATATATATATACACACACCACAGTCCAGGCCCAGAGACTTATATATATATACACACACACACCACAGTCCAGGCCCAGAGACTTATATATATACACACACACACCACAGTCCAGGCCCTGAGACTTATATATATATACACACAGACGCCACAGTCCAGGCCCTGAGACTTATATATACACACACACACCACAGTCCAGGCCCTGAGACTTATATATATACACACACACACACACCACAGTCCAGGCCCTGAGACTTATATATATATACACACACCACAGTCCAGGCCCAGAGACTTATATATATACACACACACACCACAGTCCAGGCCCAGAGACTTATATATATACACACACATACCACAGTCCAGGCCCTGATACTTATATATATACACACACACCACAGTCCATGCCCTGAGACTTATATATATACACACACACACCACAGTCCATGCCCTGAGACTTATATATATAGACACACACACCACAGTCCAGGCCCTGAGACTTATATATATACACACACACACCACAGTCCAGGCCCTGATACTTATATATATACACACACACACACACCACAGTCCAGGCCCTGAGACTTATATATATACACACACACACCACAGTCCAGGACCTGAGACTTATATATATACACACACACACCACAGTCCAGGCCCTGAGACTTATATATATACACACACACTCACCACAGTGCAGGCCCTGAGACTTATATATATACACACACACACCACAGTCAAGGCCCTGAGACTTATATATATACATACACACACACCACAGTCCATGCCCTGAGACTTATATATATATACACACACACACCACAGTCCAGGCCCTGAGACTTATATATATACACACAAACACCACAGTCCAGGCCCTGAGACTTATATATATACACACACATCACAGTCCAGGCCCTGAGACTTATATATATACGCACACACACACCACAGTCCAGGCCCTGAGACTTATATATACACACACACACACCACAGTCCATGCCCTGAGACTTATATGTATACACACAAACACCACAGTCCAGGCCCTGAGACTTATTTATATACACACACACACCACACTCCAGGCCCTGAGACTTATATATATACACACACACACACCACAGTCCATGCCCTGAGACTTATATATATACACACACACACACCACAGTCCAGGCCCTGAGACTTAT
The DNA here is from genome assembly GCF_036365525.1 of Heterodontus francisci. NCBI lineage: Eukaryota > Metazoa > Chordata > Chondrichthyes > Heterodontiformes > Heterodontidae > Heterodontus > Heterodontus francisci. Next base: position 44,063 of record NW_027142112.1, on the reverse strand, counting down.
ATATATACACACAAACACCACAGTCCAGGCCCTGAGACTTATTTATATACACACACACACCACAGTCCATGCCCTGAGACTTATATATATACACACAAACACCACAGTCCAGGCCCTGAGACTTATATATATACACACAAACACCACAGTCCAGGCCCTGAGACTTATTTATATACACACACACACCACAGTCCATGCCCTGAGACTTATATATATACACACACACACCACAGTCCATGCCCTGAGACTTATATATATACACACAAATACCACAGTCCAGGCCCTCAGACTTATATATATACACACACACACACCACAGTCCAGGCCCTGAGACTTATTTATATACACACACACACCACAGTCCAGGCCCTGAGACTTATATATATATACACACACACACCACAGTCCAGACCCTGAGACTTATATATACACACACACACACACACCACAGTCCATGCCCTGAGACTTATATATATACACAAACACCACAGTCCAGGCCCTGAGACTTATATATATACACACACACACACACCACAGTCCATGCCCTGAGACTTATATATATACACAAACACCACATTCCAGACCCTGAGACTTATATATATATACACACACACACACCACAGTCCCTGCCCTGAGACTTATATATATACACAAACACCACAGTCCAGGCCCTGAGACTTATATATATACACAAACACCACAGTCCAGGCCCTGAGACTTATATATATACACACACACACACACACCACAGTCCATGCCCTGAGACTTATATATATACACAAACACCACAGTCCAGGCCCTGAGACTTATATATATACACACACACACACACCACAGTCCATGCCCTGAGACTTATATATATACACAAACACCACAGTCCAGGCCCTGAGACTTATATATATACACACACACACACACCACAGTCCAGGCCCTGAGACTTATATATATACACACAAACACCACAGTCCAGGCCCTGAGACTTATATATATACACACACACACCACAGTCCATGCCCTGAGACTTATATATATACACACACAAACACCACAGTCCAGGCCCTGAGACTTATATATATACACACACACACCACAGTCCATGCCCTGAGACTTATTTATATACACACACACACCACAGTCCATGCCCTGAGACTTATATATATACACACACACACCACAGTCCATGCCCTGAGACTTATTTATATACACACACACACCACAGTCCATGCCCTGAGACTTATATATATACACACACACACCACAGTCCATGCCCTGAGACTTATATATATACACACACACACACCACAGTCCAGGCCCTGAGACTTATATATATACACACACACACACCACAGTCCAGGCCCTGAGACTTATATATATACACATACACACACACCACAGTCCAGGCCCTGAGACTTATATATATACATACACTCTCCACAGTCCAGGCCCTGAGACTTATATATATACACACACACACACCACAGTCCAGGCCCTGAGACTTATATATATACACACAAACACCACAGTCCAGGCCCTGAGACTTATATATATACACACACACACACCACTGTCCAGGCCCTGAGACTTATATATATACACACAAACACCACAATCCAGGCCCTGAGACTTATATATATACACACACACACACCACAGTCCAGGCCCTGAGACTTATATATATATACACACAAACACCACAGTCCAGGCCCTGAGACTTATATATATACACACACAAACACCACAGTCCAGGCCCTGAGACTTATATATATATACACACACACCACAGTCCAGGCCCTGAGACTTATATATATACACACACACACCACAGTCCAGGCCCTGAGACTTATATATATACACACACACACCACAGTCCAGAACCTGAGACTTATATATATATATACACACACACACCACAGTCCAGGCCCTGAGACTTATATATATACACACACACAGCACAGTCCATGCCCTGAGACTTATATATATACACACACACAGCACAGTCCATGCCCTGAGACTTATATATATACACACACACACCACAGTCCATGCCCTGAGACTTATATATATACACACACACACCACAGTCCATGCCCTGAGACTTATATATATACACACACACACCCACAGTCCATGCCCAGAGACTTATATATATACACACACACATCACAGTCAAGAACCTGAGACTTATATATATATACACACACACACCACAGTCCAGGCCCAGAGACTTATATATATACACACACACAGCACAGTCCATGCCCTGAGACTTATATATATACACACACACAGCACAGTCCATGCCCTGAGACTTATATATATATACACACACACACCACAGTCCATGCCCTGAGACTTATATATATACACACACACACCACAGTCCAGAACCTGAGACTTATATATATACACACACACACCACAGTCCAGGCCCTGAGACTTATATATATACACAAACACACCACAGTCCATGCCCAGAGACTTATATATATACACACACACACCACAGTCCAGACCCTGAGACTTATATATATATACACACACACACCACAGTCCAGGCCCTGAGACTTATATATATACACACACACACCACAGTCCAGGCCCTGAGACTTATATATATACACACTCACCACAGTCCAGACCCTGAGACTTATATATATACACACACACACCACAGTCCAGGCCCTGAGACTTATATATTTACACACACACACCACAGTCCAGGCCCTGAGACTTATATATATATACACACACACACCACAGTCCAGGCCCTGAGACTTATATATATACACACACACACCACAGTCCAGGCCCTGAGACTTATATAAATACACACACACACCACAGTCCAGGCCCTGAGACTTATATATATACACACACACACCACAGTCCAGGCCCTGAGACTTATATATATACACACACACATCACAGTCCAGGCCCTGAGACTTATATATATACACAAAAACACCACAGTCCATGCCCAGAGACTTATATATATATACACACACACACCACAGCCCAGGCCCTGAGACTTATATATATACACACACACCACAGTCCAGAACCTGAGACTTATATATATACACACACACACACCACAGTCCATGCCCAGAGACTTATATATGTACACACACACACACCACAGTCCAGGCCCTGAGACTTATATATATACACACACACACCACAGTCCATGCCCAGAGACTTATATATATACACACACTCACACCACAGTCCATGCCCAGAGACTTATATATATACATACACACACACCACAGTCCATGCCCTGAGACTTATATATATACACACACACTCAAAACAGTCCAGGCCCTGAGACTTATAAATATACACACACACTCAAAACAGTCCAGGCCCTGAGACTTATATATATACATACACTCACCCCAGTCCAGGCCCTGAGACTTATATATATACACACACACACACTCAAAACATTCCAGGCCCTGAGACTTATATATATACACACACACACACCACAGTCCAGGCCCTGAGACTTATATTTATACGCACACACTCACCACAGTCCAGGCCCTGAGACTTATATATATACAGACACACTCAAAACAGTCCAGGCCCTGAGACTTATATATATACACACACACTCAAAACAGTCCAGGCCCTGAGACTTATATATATACATACACTCACCCCAGTCCAGGCCCTGAGACTTATATATATACACACACACACACTCAAAACAGTCCAGGCCCTGAGACTTATATATATACACACACTCACCCCAGTCCAGGCCCTGAGACTTATATATATACACACACACACTCAAAACAGTCCAGGCCCTGAGACTTATATATATACACACACACACAACACAGTCCAGGCACTGAGACTTATATATATACACACACACACACCACAGTCCAGGCACTGAGACTTATATATATACACACAAACACCACAGTCCAGGCCCTGAGACTTATATATATACACACACACACACCACAGTCCAGGCACTGAGACTTATATATATATACACACTCACCACAGTCCAGGCCCAGAGACTTATATATATATACACACACACCACAGTCCAGGCCCTGAGACTTATATATACACACACTCTCGACAGTCCAGAACCTGAGACTTATATATACACACACTCTCCACAGTCCAGGCCCTGAGACTTATATATACACACACTCTCCACAGTCCAGAACCTGAGACTTATATATACACACACTCTCCACAGTCCAGGCCCTGAGACTTATATATACACACACTCTCCACAGTCCAGAACCTGAGACTTATATATATACACACAAACACCACAGTCCAGGCCCCGAGACTTATATATATACACACACAAACACCACAGTCCATGCTCTGAGACTTATATATATACACACAAACACCACAGTCCAGACCCTGATACTTATATATATACATACACACACACCACAGTCCAGGCCCAGAGACTTATATATATACACACACTCTCCACAGTCCAGGCCCTGAGACTTATATATACACACATTCTCCACAGTCCAGAACCTGAGACTTATATATATACACACAAACACCACAGTCCAGGCCCCGAGACTTATATATATACACACACACACACACCACAGTCCAGGCACTGAGACTTATATATATACACACACTCACCACAGTCCAGGCCCTGAGACTTATATAGAAACACACAAACACCACAGTCCAGGCCCTGAGACTTATATATATACACACACACACCACAGTCCAGGCCCTGAGACTTATATATATACACACACAAACACCACAGTCCAGGCCCTGATACTTATATATATACACACACACACCACAGTCCAGGCCCTGAGACTTATATATATACACACACACACCACAGTCCAGGCCCTGAGACTTATATATATACACACACACACCACAGTCCATGCCCTGATACTTATATATATGCACACACACACCACAGTCCAGGCACTGAGACTTATATATATACACACACACCACAGTCCAGGCCCTGAGACTTATATATATACACACACACACCACAGTCCAGGCACTGAGACTTATATATATACACACACACACCACAGTCCAGGCCCTGAGACTTATATATATACACACACACCACAGTCCAGACCCTGAGACTTATATATATATATATACACACACACACCACAGTCCAGGCCCTGAGACTTATATATATACACACACACACACCACAGTCCAGGCCCTGAGACTTATATATATACACACACACACACCACAGTCCAGGCCCTGATACTTATATATATACACACACACACCACAGTCCAGGCACTGAGACTTATATATATACACACACACACACCACAGTCCAGGCACTGAGACTTATATATATACACAAACGCTCACCACAGTCCAGGCAATGAGACTTATATATATACACACACACACCACAGTCCAGGCCCTGATACTTATATATATACACACACACACCACAGTCCAGGCACTGAGACTTATATATATACACACACACACACCACAGTCCAGGCACTGAGACTTATATATATACACACACACACCACAGTCCAGGCCCAGAGACTTATTTATATACACACACACACCACAGTCCAGGCCCTGAGACTTATATATACACACACACACCACAGTCCAGGCACTGAGACTTATATATATACACACACACACCACAGTCCAGGCCCAGAGACTTATTTATATACACACACACACCACAGTCCAGGCCCTGAGACTTATATATATACACACACACACCACAGTCCAGGCCCTGAGACTTATATATATACACACACACTCACCACAGTCCAGGCCCTGATACTTATATATACACACACACACCACAGTCCAGGCCCTGAGACTTATATATATACACACACACCACAGTCCAGGCCCTGAGACTTATATATATACACACACACTCACCCCAGTCCAGGCCCTGAGACTTATATATATACACACACACACCACAGTCCATGCCCTGAGACTTATATATATACACACACACACACACCACAGACCAGGCCCTGAGACTTATATATATACACACACACACCACAGTCCAGGCCCTGAGACTTATATATATACACATACACACCACAGTCCAGAACCTGAGACTTATATATATACACACACTCTCCACAGTCCAGAACCTGAGACTTATATATATATATACACACACTCTCCACAGTCCAGAACCTGAGACTTATATATATATACACACACCACAGTCCAGAACCTGAGACTTATATATATATACACACACTCTCCACAGTCCAGAACCTGAGACTTATATATATACACACACTCTCCACAGTCCAGAACCTGAGACTTATATATATATACACACACCACAGTCCAGGCCCTGAGACTTATATATATACACACACACACACCACAGTCCATGCCCAGAGACTTATATATATACACACACTCACCACAGTCCAGAACCTGAGACTTATATATATACACACACTCTCCACAGTCCAGAACCTGAGACTTATATATATATACACACACCACAGTCCAGAACCTGAGACTTATATATATACACACACACACCACAGTCCAGAACCTGAGACTTATATATATACACACACTCTCCACAGTCCAGAACCTGAGACTTATATATATATACACACACCACAGTCCAGAACCTGAGACTTATATATATACACACACACACCACAGTCCAGAACCTGAGACTTATATATATACACACACTCTCCACAGTCCAGAACCTGAGACTTATATATATAAACACACACACCACAGTCCAGAACCTGAGACTTATATATATACACACACACACACCACAGTCCATGCCCAGAGACTTATATATATACACACACTCACCACAGTCCAGAACCTGAGACTTATATATATACACACACACACCACAGTCCAGAACCTGAGACTTATATATATACACACACTCTCCACAGTCCAGAACCTGAGACTTATATATATACACACACTCTCCACAGTCCAGAACCTGAGACTTATATATATATACACACACCACAGTCCAGAACCTGAGACTGATATATACACACACACACACCACAGTCCAGAACCTGAGACTTATATATATATACACACACACACCTCAGTCCATGCCCTGAGACTTATATATACACACACACACCACAGTCCATGCCCTGAGACTTATATATATATACACACACACACCACAGTCCAGAACCTGAGACTTATATATATACACACACACACCACAGTCCAGAACCTGAGACTTATATATATACACACACACCACAGTCCAGAACCTGATACTTATATATATACACACACACACCACACTCCAGGCCCTGAGACTTATATATACACACACACACACCACAGTCCATGCCCTGAGACTTATATATATACACACACACACCACAGTCCAGAACCTGAGACTTATATATATACACACACACTCACCACAGTCCAGGCCCTGAGACTTATATATATACACACACACACCACAGTCCAGGCCCTGAGACTTATATATATACACACACACACCACAGTCCATGCCCTGAGACTTATATATATACACACACACACCACAGTCCATGCCCTGAGACTTATATATATATACACACACACCACAGTCCAGGCCCTGAGACTTATATATATACACACACACACCACAGTCCATGCCCTGAGACTTATATATATACACACAAACACCACAGTCCATGCCCTGAGACTTATATATATATACACACACACCACAGTCCAGACCCTGAGACTTATATATATATACACACACACACACCACAGTCCAGACCCTGAGACTTATATATATATACACACACACCACAGTCCAGACCCAGAGACTTATATATATACACACACACACACCACAGTCCATGCCCTGAGACTTATATATATACACACACACACCACAGTCCATGCCCTGAGACTTATATATATACACACACACACCACAGTCCAGGCCCTGAGACTTATATATATACACACACACACCACAGTCCAGAACCTGAGACTTATATATATACACAAACACCACAGTCCAGGCCCTGAGACTTATATATATACACACACTCACCACAGTCCAGGCCCTGAGACTTATATATATACACACACACACCACAGTCCAGGCCCTGAGACTTATATATATACACAAACACCACAGTCCAGGCCCTGAGACTTATATATATACACACACACACCACAGTCCATGCCCTGAGACTTATATATATACACACACACACCACAGTCCATGCCCTGAGACTTATATACATACACACACACACCACAGTCCATGCCCTGAGACTTATATATATATACACAAACACCACAGTCCAGGCCCTGAGACTTATATATATACACACACACACCACAGTCCATGCCCTGAGACTTATATATATACACACACACACCACAGTCCATGCCCTGAGACTTATATATATACACACACACACCACAGTCCATGCCCTGATACTTATATATATACACACACACCACAGTCCATGCCCTGAGACTTATATATATACACACACTCACCACAGTCCAGGCCCTGAGACTTATATATATACACACACACACCACAGTCCAGAACCTGAGACTTATATATATACACACACACCACAGTCCATGCCCTGAGACTTATATATATACACACACACACACCACAGTCCAGGCCCTGAGACTTATATATATATACACACACACACCACAGTCCATGCCCTGAGACTTATATATATACACACACTCACCACAGTCCAGGCCCTGAGACTTATATATATACACACACACACCACAGTCCAGAACCTGAGACTTATATATATACACAAACACCACAGTCCAGGCCCTGAGACTTATATATATATACACACACTCACCACAGTCCAGGCCCTGAGACTTATATATATACACACACACACCACAGTCCATGCCCTGAGACATATATATATACACACACACACCACAGTCCATGCCCTGAGACTTATATATATACACACACTCACCACAGTCCAGGCCCTGAGACTTATATATATACACACACACACCACAGTCCAGAACCTGAGACTTATATATATACACAAACACCACAGTCCAGGCCCTGAGACTTATATATATACACACACTCACCACAGTCCAGGCCCTGAGACTTATATATATACACACACACACCACAGTCCAGGCCCTGAGACTTATATATATACACAAACACCACAGTCCAGGCCCTGAGACTTATATATATACACACACACACCACAGTCCATGCCCTGAGACTTATATATATACACTCACTCACCACAGTCCAGGCCCTGAGACTTATATATATACACACACACCACAGTCCAGACCCTGAGACTTATATATATACACACACACACACCACAGTCCAGGCACTGAGACTTATATATATATACACACACACACCACAGTCCAGGCCCTGAGACTTATATATATACACACACACACCACAGTCCATGCCCTGAGACTTATATATATACACACACACCACAGTCCAGGCCCTGAGACTTATATATATACACACACACACCACAGTCCATGCCCTGAGACTTATATATATACACACACACCACAGTCCAGGCCCTGAGACTTATATATATACACACACACCACAGTCCAGGCCCTGAGACTTATATATATACACACACACACCACAGTCCATGCCCTGAGACTTATATATATACACACACACCACAGTCCAGGCCCTGAGACTTATATATACACACACACACCACAGTCCAGGCCCTGAGACTTATATATATACACACACACACCACAGTCCAGGCCCTGAGACTTATATATATATACACACACACCACAGTCCATGCCCTGAGACTTATATATATATACACACACACCACAGTCCATGCCCTGAGACTTATATATATACACACACACACCACAGTCCAGGCCCTGAGACTTATATATATATACACACACACCACAGTCCATGCCCTGAGACTTATATATATACACACACACACCACAGTCCAGGCCCTGAGACTTATATATATACACACACACCACAGTCCAGGCCCTGAGACTTATTTATAAACACACACACCACAGTCCATGCCCTGAGACTTATATATATATACACACACACCACAGTCCATGCCCTGAGACTTATATATACACACACACACCACAGTCCAGGCACTGAGACTTATATATATACACACACACACCACAGTCCATGCCCTGAGACTTATATATACACACACACACCACAGTCCATGCCCTGAGACTTATATATATATACACACACACCACAGTCCAGGCCCTGAGACTTATATATACACACACACACCACAGTCCATGCCCTGAGACTTATATATATACACACACACACACCACAGTCCAGGCACTGAGACTTATATATATACACACACACACCACAGTCCATGCCCTGAGACTTATATATACACACACACACCACAGTCCATGCCCTGAGACTTATATATATATACACACACACACCACAGTCCATGCCCTGAGACTTATATATATACACACACACACCACAGTCCAGAACCTGAGACTTATATATATACACAAACACCACAGTCCAGGCCCTGAGACTTATATATACACACACACACCACAGTCCATGCCCTGAGACTTATATATATACACACACACACACCACAGTCCAGGCACTGAGACTTACATATATACACACACACACCACAGTCCATGCCCTGAGACTTATATATACACACACACACCACAGTCCAGGCCCTGAGACTTATATATACACACACACACCACAGTCCATGCCCTGAGACTTATATATACACACACACACCACAGTCCAGGCCCTGAGACTTATATATACACAAACACACCACAGTCCATGCCCTGAGACTTATATATATACACACACACACACCACAGTCCAGGCACTGAGACTTATATATATACACACACACACCACAGTCCATGCCCTGAGACTTATATATACACACACACACCACAGTCCATGCCCTGAGACTTATATATATATACACACACACACACCACAGTCCATGCCCTGAGACTTATATGTACACACACACACCACAGTCCAGAACCTGAGACTTATATATATACACAAACACCACAGTCCAGGCCCAGAGACTTATATATATACACACACACACCACAGTCCATGCCCTGAGACTTATATATATATACACACACACCACATTCCAGGCCCTGAGACTTATATATATACACACACACACACCACAGTCCAGAACCTGAGACTTATATATATACACAAACACCACAGTCCAGGCCCAGAGACTTATATATATACACACACACACACCACAGTCCAGAACCTGAGACTTATATATATACACAAACACCACAGTCCAGGCCCAGAGACTTATATATATACACACACACACCACAGTCCAGTCCCTGAGACTTATATGTATACACACACACACCACAGTCCAGGCCCTGAGACTTATATATATACACACACACACCACAGTCCAGAACCTGAGACTTATATATATACACAAACACCACAGTCCAGGCCCTGAGACTTATATATATACACACACTCACCACAGTCCAGGCCCTGAGACTTATATATATATATACACACACACACCACAGTCCAGGCCCTGAGACTTATATATACACACACACACACCACAGTCCAGAACCTGAGACTTATATATATACACAAACACCACAGTCCAGGCCCTGAGACTTATATATATACACACACACCACAGTCCAGGCCCTGAGACTTATATATACACACACACACCACAGTCCATGCCCTGAGACTTATATATATACACACACACACACCACAGTCCAGGCACTGAGACTTATATATATACACACACACACCACAGTCCATGCCCTGAGACTTATATATACACACACACACCACAGTCCATGCCCTGAGACTTATATATATATACACACACACACCACAGTCCATGCCCTGAGACTTATATGTACACACACACACCACAGTCCAGAACCTGAGACTTATATATATACACAAACACCACAGTCCAGGCCCAGAGACTTATATATATACACACACACACACCACAGTCCATGCCCTGAGACTTATATATATATACACACACACCACATTCCAGGCCCTGAGACTTATATATATATATACACACACTCACCACAGTCCAGAACCTGAGACTTATATATATACACAAACACCACAGTCAGGCCCTGAGACTTATATATATACACACACACACACCACAGTCCAGAACCTGAGACTTATATATATACACAAACACCACAGTCCAGGCCCAGAGACTTATATATATACACACACACACCACAGTCCAGGCCGAGACTTATATATATACACACACACACCACAGTCCATGCCCTGAGACTTATATATATACACACACACACCACAGTCCATGCCCTGAGACTTATATATATACACACACACCACAGTCCAGGCCCTGAGACTTATATATGCACACACACACCACAGTCCATGCCCTGAGACTTATATATATACACACACACACACCACAGTCCAGGCACTGAGACTTATATATATACACACACACACCACAGTCCATGCCCTGAGACTTATATATACACACACACACACCACAGTCCATGCCCTGAGACTTATATATATATACACACACACACCACAGTCCATGCCCTGAGACTTATATGTATACACACACACCACAGTCCAGAACCTGAGACTTATATATATACACAAACACCACAGTCCAGGCCCAGAGACTTATATATATACACACACACACCACAGTCCATGCCCTGAGACTTATATATATTCACAAACACCACAGTCCAGGCCCTGAGACTTATATATATACACACACACACACCACAGTCCAGAACCTGAGACTTATATATATACACAAACACCACAGTCCAGGCCCAGAGACTTATATATATACACACACACACACCACAGTCCAGAACCTGAGACTTATATATATACACAAACACCACAGTCCAGGCCCAGAGACTTATATATATACACACACACACCACAGTCCAGGCCCTGAGACTTATATATATACACACACACACCACAGTCCAGGCCCTGAGACTTATATATATACACACACACACCACAGTCCAGAACCTGAGACTTATATATATACACAAACACCACAGTCCAGGCCCTGAGACTTATATATATACACACACTCACCACAGTCCAGGCCCTGAGACTTATATATATACACACACTCACCACAGTCCAGGCCCTGAGACTTATATATATATACACACACACACCACAGTCCAGGCCCTGAGACTTATATATATACACACACACACCACAGTCCAGAACCTGAGACTTATATATATACACAAACACCACAGTCCAGGCCCTGAGACTTATATATATACACACACACCACAGTCCAGGCCCTGAGACTTATATATACACACACACACCACAGTCCATGCCCTGAGACTTATATATATACACACACACACACCACAGTCCAGGCACTGAGACTTATATATATACACACACACACCACAGTCCATGCCCTGAGACTTATATATACACACACACACCACAGTCCATGCCCTGAGACTTATATATATATACACACACACACGACAGTCCATGCCCTGAGACTTATATATATACACAAACACCACAGTCCAGGCCCAGAGACTTATATATATACACACACACACACCACAGTCCATGCCCTGAGACTTATATATATATACACACACACCACATTCCAGGCCCTGAGACTTATATATATATACACACACTCACCACAGTCCAGAACCTGAGACTTATATATATACACAAACACCACAGTCCAGGCCCAGAGACTTATATATATACACACACACACACCACAGTCCAGAACCTGAGACTTATATATATACACAAACACCACAGTCCAGGCCCAGAGACTTATACATATACACACACACACCACAGTCCAGGCCCTGAGACTTATATATATACACACACACACCACAGTCCAGAACCTGAGACTTATATATATACACAAACACCACAGTCCAGGCCCTGAGACTTATATATATACACACACTCACCACAGTCCAGGCCCTGAGACTTATATATATATACACACACACACCACAGTCCAGGCCCTGAGACTTATATATATACACACACACACCACAGTCCAGAACCTGAGACTTATATATATACACAAACACCACAGTCCAGGCCCTGAGACTTATATATATACACACACACACCACAGTCCATGCCCTGAGACTTATATATATACACACACACACCACAGTCCAGACCCTGAGACTTATATATATACACACACACCACAGTCCAGGCCCTGAGACTTATATATATACACACACACACCACAGTCCATGCCCTGAGACTTATATATATACACACACCACAGTCCAGGCCCTGAGACTTATATATATACACACACACACCACAGTCCAGGCCCTGAGACTTATATATATACACACACCACAGTCCAGGCCCTGAGACTTATATATATACACACACACACCACAGTCCAGGCCCTGAGACTTATATATATACACACACCACAGTCCAGGCCCTGAGACTTATATATATACACACACACACCACAGTCCATGCCCTGAGACTTATATATATACACACACACACCACAGTCCAGACCCTGAGACTTATATATATACACACACACCACAGTCCAGGCCATGAGACTTATATATATACACACACACACCACAGTCCATGCCCTGAGACTTATATATATACACACACTCACCACAGTCCAGGCCCTGATACTTATATATATACGCACACACACCACAGTCCATGCCCTGAGACTTATATATATACACACACTCACCACAGTCCAGGCCCTGAGACTTATATATATACACACACACACCACAGTCCAGAACCTGAGACTTATATATATACACAAACACCACAGTCCAGGCCCTGAGACTTATATATATACACACACTCACCACAGTCCAGGCCCTGAGACTTATATATATATATACACACACACACCACAGTCCAGGCCCTGAGACTTATATATATACACACACACACACCACAGTCCAGAACCTGAGACTTATATATATACACAAACACCACAGTCCAGGCCCTGAGACTTATATATATACACACACACACCACAGTCCATGCCCTGAGACTTATATATATACACACACACACCACAGTCCAGACCCTGAGACTTATATATATACACACACACCACAGTCCAGGCCCTGAGACTTATATATATACACACACACACCACAGTCCATGCCCTGAGACTTATATATATACACACACCACAGTCCAGGCCCTGAGACTTATATATATACACACACACACCACAGTCCAGGCCCTGAGACTTATATATATACACACACCACAGTCCAGGCCCTGAGACTTATATATATACACACACACACCACAGTCCAGGCCCTGAGACTTATATATATACACACACCACAGTCCAGGCCCTGAGACTTATATATATACACACACACACCACAGTCCATGCCCTGAGACTTATATATATACACACACACACCACAGTCCAGACCCTGAGACTTATATATATACACACACACCACAGTCCAGGCCCTGAGACTTATATATATACACACACACACCACAGTCCATGCCCTGAGACTTATATATATACACACACTCACCACAGTCCAGGCCCTGATACTTATATATATACACACACACACCACAGTCCATGCCCTGAGACTTATATATATACACACACACACCACAGTCCATGCCCTGAGACTTATATATATATACACACACTCACCACAGTCCAGGCCCTGAGACTTATATATATACACAAACACCACAGTCCAGGCCCTGAGACTTATATATATACACACACACACCACAGTCCAGGCCCTGAGACTTATATATATACACACACTCACCACAGTCCAGGCCCTGAGACTTATATATATACACAAACACCACAGTCCAGGCCCTGAGACTTATATATATACACACACACACCACAGTCCATGCCCTGAGACTTATATATATACACACACTCACCACAGTCCAGGCCCTGAGACTTATATATATACACAAACACCACAGTCCAGGCCCTGAGACTTATGTATATACACACACTCACCACAGTCCAGGCCCTGAGACTTATATATATACACAAACACAACAGTCCAGGCCCTGAGACTTATATATATACACACACACACCACAGTCCAGGCCCTGAGACTTATATATATACACACACTCACCACAGTCCAGGCCCTGAGACTTATATATATACACACACACACCACAGTCCATGCCCTGAGACTTATATATATACACACACTCACCACAGTCCAGGCCCTGAGACTTATATATATACACACACACACCACAGTCCATGCCCTGAGACTTATATATACACACACACACACACACACCACAGTCCAGGCCCTGAGACTTATATATATACACACACTCACCACAGTCCAGGCCCTGAGACTTATATATATACACACACACACACCACAGTCCAGGCCCTGAGACTTATATATATACACACACTCACCACAGTCCAGGCCCTGAGACTTATATATATACACACACACACCACAGTCCATGCCCTGAGACTTATATACATACACACACTCACCATAGTCCAGGCCCTGAGACTTATATATATACACACACACCACAGTCCAGGCCCTGAGACTTATATATATACACACACACACCACAGTCCATGCCCTGAGACTTATATATACACACACACACCACAGTCCATGCCCTGAGACTTATATATATATACACACACACCACAGTCCATGCCCTGAGACTTATATATATACACACACACCCCACAGTCCATGCCCTGAGACTTATATATATATATACACACACCACAGTCCAGGCCCTGAGACGTATATATATACACACACTCACCACAGTCCAGGCCCTGAGACTTATATATATACACACACACACCACAGTCCATGCCCTGAGACTTATATATATACACACACTCACCACAGTCCAGGCCCTGAGACTTATATATACACACACACACCACAGTCCATGCCCTGAGACTTATATATATATACACACACACCACAGTCCATGCCCTGAGACTTATATATATACACACACACCACAGTCCATGCCCTGAGACTTATATATATATATACACACACCACAGTCCATGCCCTGAGACTTATATATATACACACACACCACAGTCCAGACCCTGATACTTATATATATACACACACACTCACCACAGTCCAGGCCCTGAGACTTATATATACACACACACACCACAGTCCAGGCCCTGAGACTTATATATATATACACACACACACCACAGTCCAGGCCCTGAGACTTATATATATACACACACACACCACAATCCATGCCCTGAGACTTATATATATACACACACACACCACAGTCCATGCCCTGAGACTTATATATACACACACACACCACAGTCCATACCCTGAGACTTATATATATATACACACACACACCACAGTCCATGCCCTGAGACTTATATATACACACACACACCACAGTCCAGACCCTGATACTTATATATATACACACACTCACCACAGTCCAGGCCCTGAGACTTATATATACACACACACACCACAGTCCAGGCCCTGAGACTTATATATATATACACACACACACCACAGTCCAGGCCCTGAGACTTATATATATACACACACACACCACAGTCTATGCCCTGAGACTTATATATATATACACACACATACCACAGTCCAGGCCCTGAGACTTATATATATACACACACACACACCACAGTCCATGCCCTGAGACTTATATATATATACACACACACACCACAGTCCAGGCCCTGAGACTTATATATATACACACACACACCACAGTCCAGACCCTGAGACTTATATATATACACACACACACCACAGTCCAGGCCCTGAGACTTATATATATACACACACTCACCACAGTCCAGGCCCAGAGACTTATATATATATACACACACACCACAGTCCAGGCCCTGAGACTTATATATATACACACACACACCACAGTCCATGCCCTGAGACTTATATATACACACACACACCACAGTCCATGCCCTGAGACTTATATATATACACACACAGACACCACAGTCCATGCCCTGAGACTTATATATATACACACACAGACACCACAGTCCAGGCCCTGAGACTTATATATATACACACACACACCACAGTCCATGCCCTGAGACTTATATATATACACACACACACCACAGTCCAGGCCCTGAGACTTATATATATATACACACACACACCACAGTCCAGGCCCTGAGACTTATATATATACACACACACACCACAGTCCATGCCCTGAGACTTATATATATACACACACACACACCACAGTCCATGCCCTGAGACTTATATATATATACACACACACACACCACAGTCCATGCCCTGAGACTTATATATAAACACACACACACCACAGTCCATGCCCTGAGACTTATATATACACACACACACACCACAGTCCATGCCCTGAGACTTATATATATACACACACACCACAGTCCATGCCCTGAGACTTATATATCTATACACACACACCACAGTCCATGCCCTGAGACTTATATATATACACACACACACCACAGTCCAGGCCCTGAGACTTATATATATATACACACACACACCACAGTCCAGGCCCTGAGACTTATATATATATACACACACACACCACAGTCCATGCCCTGAGACTTATATATACACACACACACACCACAGTCCATGCCCTGAGACTTATATATACACACACACACACCACAGTCCATGCCCTGAGACTTATATATATATACACACACACCACAGTCCATGCCCTGAGACTTATATATATATACACACACACCACAGTCCAGGCCCTGAGACTTATATATACACACACACACACCACAGTCCATGCCCTGAGACTTATATATATATACACACACACCACAGTCCATGCCCTGAGACTTATATACATACACACACACCACATTCCAGGCCCTGAGACTTATATATATATACACACACTCACCACAGTCCAGAACCTGAGACTTATATATATACACAAACACCACAGTCCAGGCCCAGAGACTTATATATATACACACACACACACCACAGTCCAGAACCTGAGACTTATATATATACACAAACACCACAGTCCAGGCCCAGAGACTTATATATATACACACACACACACCACAGTCCAGGCCCTGAGACATATATATACACACACACACCACAGTCCAGGCCCTGAGACTTATATATATACACACACACACCACAGTCCAGAACCTGAGTCTTATATATATACACAAACACCACAGTCCAGGCCCTGAGACTTATATATATACACACACTCACCACAGTCCAGGCCCTGAGACTTATATATATACACAAACACCACAGTCCAGGCCCTGAGACTTATATATATACACACACACCACAGTCCAGGCCCTGAGACTTATATATATACACACACTCACCACAGTCCAGGCCCTGAGACTTATATATATACACAAACACCACAGTCCAGGCCCTGAGACTTATATATATACACACACACACCACAGTCCATGCCCTGAGACTTATATATATACAGACACACTCACCACAGTCCATGCCCTGAGACTTATATATATACACACACAGACACCACAGTCCAGGCCCTGAGACTTATATATATACACACACACACCACAGTCCATGCCCTGAGACTTATATATATACACACACACACCACAGTCCAGGCCCTGAGACTTATATATATATACACACACACACCACAGTCCAGGCCCTGAGACTTATATATATACACACACACACCACAGTCCATGCCCTGAGACTTATATATATACACACACACACACCACAGTCCATGCCCTGAGACTTATATATATATACACACACACACCACAGTCCATGCCCTGAGACTTATATATATACACACACACACCACAGTCCATGCCCTGAGACTTATATATACACACACACACACCACAGTCCATGCCCTGAGACTTATATATATACACACACACCACAGTCCATGCCCTGAGACTTATATATCTATACACACACACCACAGTCCATGCCCTGAGACTTATATATATACACACACACACCACAGTCCAGGCCCTGAGACTTATATATATATACACACACACACCACAGTCCAGGCCCTGAGACTTATATATATACACACACACACCACAGTCCATGCCCTGAGACTTATATATACACACACACACACCACAGTCCATGCCCTGAGACTTATATATACACACACACACACCACAGTCCATGCCCTGAGACTTATATATATATACACACACACCACAGTCCATGCCCTGAGACTTATATATATATACACACACACCACAGTCCAGGCCCTGAGACTTATATATACACACACACACACCACAGTCCATGCCCTGAGACTTATATATATATACACACACACCACAGTCCATGCCCTGAGACTTATATACATACACACACACCACATTGAAGGCCCTGAGACTTATATATATATACACACACTCACCACAGTCCAGAACCTGAGACTTATATATATACACAAACACCACAGTCCAGGCCCAGAGACTTATATATATACACACACACACACCACAGTCCAGAACCTGAGACTTATATATATACACAAACACCACAGTCCAGGCCCAGAGACTTATATATATACACACACACACCACAGTCCAGGCCCTGAGACTTATATATATACACACACACACCACAGTCCAGGCCCTGAGACTTATATATATACACACACACACCACAGTCCAGAACCTGAGACTTATATATATACACAAACACCACAGTCCAGGCCCTGAGACTTATATATATACACACACTCACCACAGTCCAGGCCCTGAGACTTATATATATACACAAACACCACAGTCCAGGCCCTGAGACTTATATATATACACACACACCACAGTCCAGGCCCTGAGACTTATATATATACACACACTCACCACAGTCCAGGCCCTGAGACTTATATATATACACAAACACCACAGTCCAGGCCCTGAGACTTATATATATACACACACACACCACAGTCCAGGCCCTGAGACTTATATATATACACACACTCACCACAGTCCAGGCCCTGAGACTTATATATATACACAAACACCACAGTCCAGGCCCTGAGACTTATATATATAAACACACTCACCACAGTCCAGGCCCTGAGACTTATATATATACACAAACACCACAGTCCAGGCCCTGAGACTTATATATATACACACACACACCACAGTCCAGGCCCTGAGACTTATATATATATACACACACTCACCACAGTCCAGGCCCTGAGACTTATATATATACACACAGCACAGTCCATGCCCTGAGACTTATATATATACTCACACTCACCACAGTCCAGGCCCTGAGACTTATATATATACACACACACACCACAGTCCATGCCCTGAGACTTATATATATACACACACACACACACACACCACAGTCCAGGCCCTGAGACTTATATATATACACACACTCACCACAGTCCAGGCCCTGAGACTTATATATATACACACACACACACCACAGTCCAGGCCCTGAGACTTATATATATACACACACTCACCACAGTCCAGGCCCTGAGACTTATATATATACACACACACACCACAGTCCATGCCCTGAGACTTATATATATACACACACTCACCATAGTCCAGGCCCTGAGACTTATATATATACACACACACCACAGTCCAGGCCCTGAGACTTATATATATACACACACACACCACAGTCCATGCCCTGAGACTTATATATACACACACACACCACAGTCCATGCCCTGAGACTTATATATATATACACACACACCACAGTCCATGCCCTGAGACTTATATATATACACACACACACACCACAGTCCATGCCCTGAGACTTATATATATATATACACACACCACAGTCCAGGCCCTGAGACTTATATATATACACACACTCACCACAGTCCAGGCCCTGAGACTTATATATATACACACACACACCACAGTCCATGCCCTGAGACTTATATATATATACACACACTCACCACAGTCCAGGCCCTGAGACTTATATATATACACACACACCACAGTCCAGGCCCTGAGACTTATATATATATACACACACACCACAGTCCATGCCCTGAGACTTATATATACACACACACACCACAGTCCATGCCCTGAGACTTATATATATATACACACACACCACAGTCCATGCCCTGAGACTTATATATATACACACACACCACAGTCCATGCCCTGAGACTTATATATATATATACACACACCACAGTCCATGCCCTGAGACTTATATATATACACACACACCACAGTCCAGACCCTGATACTTATATATATACACACACTCACCACAGTCCAGGCCCTGAGACTTATATATACACACACACACCACAGTCCAGGCCCTGAGACTTATATATATATACACACACACACCACAGTCCAGGCCCTGAGACTTATATATATACACACACACACCACAGTCCATGCCTGAGACTTATATATATACACACACACACCACAGTCCATGCCCTGAGACTTATATATACACACACACACCACAGTCCATACCCTGAGACTTATATATATATACACACACACACCACAGTCCATGCCCTGAGACTTATATATACACACACACACCACAGTCCAGACCCTGATACTTATATATATACACACACTCACCACAGTCCAGGCCCTGAGACTTATATATACACACACACACCACAGTCCAGGCCCTGAGACTTATATATATATACACACACACACCACAGTCCAGGCCCTGAGACTTATATATATACACACACACACCACAGTCCATGCCCTGAGACTTATATATATATACACACACATACCACAGTCCAGGCCCTGAGACTTATATATATACACACACACACACCACAGTCCATGCCCTGAGACTTATATATATATACACACACACACCACAGTCCAGGCCCTGAGACTTATATATATACACACACACACCACAGTCCAGACCCTGAGACTTATATATATACACACACACACCACAGTCCAGGCCCTGAGACTTATATATACACACACACACACCACAGTCCATGCCCTGAGACTTATATATATACAGACACACTCACCACAGTCCATGCCCTGAGACTTATATATATACACACACACACACCACAGTCCAGGCCCTGAGACTTATATATATACACACACACACCACAGTCCATGCCCTGAGACTTATATATATACACACACACACCACAGTCCAGGCCCTGAGACTTATATATATACACACACACACCACAGTCCATGCCCTGAGACTTATATATATACACACACACACCACAGTCCATGCCCTGAGACTTATATATATATACACACACACACACCACAGTCCATGCCCTGAGACTTATATATATATACACACACACCACAGTCCATGCCCTGAGACTTATATATACACACACACACACCACAGTCCATGCCCTGAGACTTATATATATACACACACACCACAGTCCATGCCCTGAGACTTATATATATATACACACACACCACAGTCCATGCCTGAGACTTATATATATACACACACACACCACAGTCCAGGCCCTGAGACCTATATATATATATACACACACACACCACAGTCCAGGCCCTGAGACTTATATATATACACACACACACCACAGTCCATGCCCTGAGACTTATATATACACACACACACACCACAGTCCATGCCCTGAGACTTATATATATACACACACACCACAGTCCATGCCCTGAGACTTATATATATATACACACACACACCACAGTCCAGGCCCTGAGACTTATATATATACACACACACACCACAGTCCATGCCCTGAAACTTATATATACATACACACACACCACAGTCCATGCCCTGAGACTTATATATATATACACACACACCACAGTCCATGCCCTGAGACTTATATATATACACACACACACCACAGTCCAGGCCCTGAGACTTATATATATATACACACACACACCACAGTCCATGCCCTGAGACTTATATATATATACACACACACACCACAGTCCATGCCCTGGGACTTATATATATATACACACACACACCACAGTCCAGGCCCTGAGACTTATATATATATACACACACACACCACAGTCCAGGCCCTGAGACTTATATATATACACACACACACCACAGTCCATGCCCTGAGACTTATATATACACACACACACACCACAGTCCATGCCCTGAGACTTATATATATACACACACACCACAGTCCATGCCCTGAGACTTATATATATATACACACACACCACAGTCCATGCCCTGAGACTTTATATATATACACACACACACCACAGTCCAGGCCCTGAGACTTATATATATATACACACACACACCACAGTCCATGCCCTGAGACTTATATATATATACACACACACACCACAGTCCATGCCCTGAGACTTATATATATACACACACACCACAGTCCAGGCCCTGAGACTTATATATATATACACACACACACCACAGTCCAGGCCCTGAGACTTATATATATACACACACACACACCACAGTCCAGGCCCTGAGACTTATATATATACACACACACACCACAGTCCATGCCCTGAGACTTATATATACATACACACACACCACAGTCCATGCCCTGAGACTTATATATATATACACACACACACCACAGTCCATGCCCTGAGACTTATATATATATACACACACACCACAGTCCATGCCCTGAGACTTATATATATACACACACACACACCACAGTCCATGCCCTGAGACTTATATATATACACACACACACCACAGTCCATGCCCTGAGACTTATATATATACACACACACACACCACAGTCCATGCCCTGAGACTTATATATACACACACACTCACCACAGTCCATGCCCTGAGACTTATATATATATACACACACACCACAGTCCATGCCCTGAGACTTATATATATACACACACACCACAGTCCATGCCCTGAGACTTATATATATACACACACACCACAATCCATGCCCTGAGACTTATATATACACACACACTCACCACAGTCCATGCCCTGAGACTTATATATATATACACACACACCACAGTCCATGCCCTGAGACTTATTTATATACACACACACCACAGTCCATGCCCTGAGACTTATATATACACACACACTCACCACACTCCAGGCCCTGAGACTTATATATATACACACACACCACAGTCCATGCCCTGAGACTTATATATACACACACACTCACCACAGTCCTAGCCCTGAGACTTATATATATATACACACACACCACAGTCCATGCCCTGAGACTTATATATATACACACACACCACAGTCCATGCCCTGAGACTTATATATACACACACACACCACAGTCCAGGCCCTGAGACTTATATATATATACACACACACACCACAGTCCAGGCCCTGAGACTTATATATATACACACACACACCACAGTCCATGCCCTGAGACTTATATATACACACACACACACCACAGTCCATGCCCTGAGACTTATATATATACACACACACACAGTCCATGCCTGAGACTTATATATATACACACACACACCACAGTCCAGGCCCTGAGACTTATATATATATACACACACACACCACAGTCCATGCCCTGAGACTTATATATATATACACACACACACCACAGTCCATGCCCTGAGACTTATATATATATACACACACACACCACAGTCCATGCCCTGAGACTTATATATATATACACACACACCACAGTCCAGGCCCTGAGACTTATATATATACACACACACCACAGTCCATGCCCTGAGACTTATATACATATACACACACACACCACAGTCCATGCCCTGAGACTTATATATATATACACACACACACCACAGTCCATGCCCTGAGACTTATATATATATACACACACACACCACAGTCCATGCCCTGAGACTTATATATATACACACGCACACCACAGTCCAGGCCCTGAGACTGATATATATATACACACACACACCACAGTCCATGCCCTGAGACTTATATATATATACACACACACACCACAGTCCATGCCCTGAGACTTATATATATACACACACACACCACAGTCCAGGCCCTGAGACTTATATATATATACACACACACCACGGTCCAGGCCCTGAGACTTATATATATACACACACACACCACAGTCCAGGCCCTGAGACTTATATATATACACACACACACACCACAGTCCATGCCCTGAGACTTATAAATATGTACACACACACACCACAGTCCATGCCCTGAGACTTATATATATACACACACACTCACCACAGTCCATGCCCTGAGACTTATATATATATATACACACACACACCACAGTCCATGCCCTGAGACTTATATATATACACACACACCACAGTCCATGCCCTGAGACTTATATATATACACACACACACACCACAGTCCATGCCCTGAGACTTATATATATACACACACACACCACAGTCCATGCCCTGAGACTTATATATATACACACACACTCACCACAGTCCAGGCCCTGAGACTTATATATACACACACACTCACCACAGTCCATGCCCTGAGACTTATATATATATACACACACACCACAGTCCATGCCCTGTGACTTATATATATACACACACACCACAGTCCATGCCCTGAGACTAATATATATACACACACACAACAGTCCATGCCCTGAGACTTATATATACACACACACTCACCACAGTCCATGCCCTGAGACTTATATATATACACACACACACCACAGTCCAGGCCCTGAGACTTATATATATACACACACACCACAGTCCATGCCCTGAGACTTATTTATATACACACACACCACAGTCCATGCCCTGAGACTTATATATACACACACACTCACCACTCTCCAGGCCCTGAGACTTATATATATACACACACACCACAGTCCATGCCCTGAGACTTATATATACACACACACTCACCACAGTCCATGCCCTGAGACTTATATATATATACACACACACCACAGTCCATGCCCTGAGACTTATATATATACACACACACACCACAGTCCAGGCCCTGAGACTTATATATATATACACACACACCACAGTCCAGGCCCTGAGACTTATATATATACACACACACACCACAGTCCATGCCCTGAGACTTATATATATACACACACACACCACAGTCCATGCCCTGAGACTTATATATACACACACACACACCACAGTCCATGCCCTGAGACTTATATATATATACACACACACCACAGTCCATGCCCTGAGACTTATATATATATACACACACACCACAGTCCATGCCCTGAGACTTATATATATACACACACACACACCACAGTCCATGCCCTGAGACTTATATATATACACACACACACCACAGTCCATGCCCTGAGACTTATATATATACACACACACACACCACAGTCCATGCCTGAGACTTATATATATACACACACACACCACAGTCCATGCCCTGAGACTTATATATATACACACACACCACAGTCCATGCCCTGAGACTTATATATATATACACACACACACCACAGTCCATGCCCTGAGACTTATATATATACACACACACACCACAGTCCATGCCCTGAGACTTATATATACACACACACACACCACAGTCCATGCCCTGAGACTTATATATATACACACACACCACAGTCCATGCCCTGAGACTTATATATATACACACACACACCACAGTCCATGCCCTGAGACTTATATATATACACACACACACCACAGTCCAGGCCTGAGACTTATTATATTACACACACACACCACAGTCCATGCCCTGAGACTTATATATATATACACACACACACCACAGTCCATGCCCTGAGACTTATATATATATACACACACACACCACAGTCCAGGCCCTGAGACTTATATATATACACACACACACCACAGTCCATGCCCTGAGACTTATATATATACACACACACACCACAGTCCATGCCCTGAGACTTATATATATACACACACACACACCACAGTCCATGCCCTGAGACTTATATATATACACACACACACCACAGTCCAGGCCCTGAGACTTATATATATATACACACACACACCACAGTCCAGGCCCTGAGACTTATATATATACACACACACACCACAGTCCAGGCCCTGAGACTTATATATATACACACACACACCACAGTCCATGCCCTGAGACTTATATATATACACACACACACCACAGTCCATGCCCTGAGACTTATATATATACACACACACACCACAGTCCATGCCCTGAGACTTATATATATATACACACACACACCACAGTCCAGGCCCTGAGACTTATATATATACACACACACACACCACAGTCCAGGCCCTGAGACTTATATATATACACACACACACCACAGTCCATGCCCTGAGACTTATATATACACACACACACACACCACAGTCCATGCCCTGAGACTTATATATATATACACACACACCACAGTCCAGGCCCTGAGACTTATATATACACACACACACACCACAGTCCATGCCCTGAGACTTATATATATATACACACACACCACAGTCAACACCACAGTCCAGGCCCTGAGACTTATATATATACACACACACACCACAGTCCATGCCCTGAGACTTATATATATATACACACACACACCACAGTCCATGCCCTGAGACTTATATATATATACACACACACACCACAGTCCATGCCCTGAGACTTATATATATATATACACACACACACACCACAGTCCATGCCCTGAGACTTATATATATACACACGCACACCACAGTCCAGGCCCTGAGACTGATATATATATACACACACACACCACAGTCCATGCCCTGAGACTTATATATATATACACACACACACCACAGTCCATGCCCTGAGACTTATATATATACACACACACACCACAGTCCAGGCCCTGAGACTTATATATATATACACACACACCACAGTCCAGGCCCTGAGACTTATATATATACACACACACACCACAGTCCATGCCCTGAGACTTATAAATATATACACACACACACCACAGTCCATGCCCTGAGACTTATATATATACACACACACTCACCACAGTCCATGCCCTGAGACTTATATATATATACACACACACACCACAGTCCATGCCCTGAGACTTATATATATATACACACACACCACAGTCCATGCCCTGAGACTTATATATATACACACACACACACCACAGTCCATGCCCTGAGACTTATATATATACACACACACACCACAGTCCATGCCCTGAGACTTATATATATACACACACACACACCACAGTCCATGCCCTGAGACTTATATATACACACACACTCACCACAGTCCATGCCCTGAGACTTATATATATATACACACACACCACAGTCCATGCCCTGGGACTTATATATATACACACACACCACAGTCCATGCCCTGAGACTTATATATATACACACACACCACAGTCCATGCCCTGAGACTTATATATACACACACACTCACCACAGTCCATGCCCTGAGACTTATATATATATACACACACACCACAGTCCATGCCCTGAGACTTATTTATATACACACACACCACAGTCCATGCCCTGAGACTTATATATACACACACACTCACCACACTCCAGGCCCTGAGACTTATATATATACACACACACCACAGTCCATGCCCTGAGACTTATATATACACACACACTCAACACAGTCCTAGCCCTGAGACTTATATATATATACACACACACCACAGTCCATGCCCTGAGACTTATATATATACACACACACCACAGTCCATGCCCTGAGACTTATATATACACACACACACCACAGTCCAGGCCCTGAGACTTATATATATATACACACACACACCACAGTCCAGGCCCTGAGACTTATATATATACACACACACACCACAGTCCATGCCCTGAGACTTATATATACACACACACACACCACAGTCCATGCCCTGAGACTTATATATATACACACACACCACAGTCCATGCCCTGAGACTTATATATATACACACACACACCACAGTCCAGGCCCTGAGACTTATATATATATACACACACACACCACAGTCCATGCCCTGAGACTTATATATATATAGACACACACACCACAGTCCATGCCCTGAGACTTATATATATATACACACACACACCACAGTCCATGCCCTGAGACTTATATATATATACACACACACCACAGTCCAGGCCCTGAGACTTATATATATACACACACACCACAGTCCATGCCCTGAGACTTATATACATATACACACACACACCACAGTCCATGCCCTGAGACTTATATATATATACACACACACACCACAGTCCATGCCCTGAGACTTATATATATATACACACACACACCACAGTCCATGCCCTGAGACTTATATATATACACACGCACACCACAGTCCAGGCCCTGAGACTGATATATATATACACACACACACCACAGTCCATGCCCTGAGACTTATATATATATACACACACACACCACAGTCCATGCCCTGAGACTTATATATATACACACACACACCACAGTCCAGGCCCTGAGACTTATATATATATACACACACACCACAGTCCAGGCCCTGAGACTTATATATATATATACACACACACCACAGTCCATGCCCTGAGACTTATATATATACACACACACACACCACAGTCCATGCCCTGAGACTTATAAATATATACACACACACACCACAGTCCATGCCCTGAGACTTATATATATACACACACACTCACCACAGTCCATGCCCTGAGACTTATATATATATACACACACACACCACAGTCCATGCCCTGAGACTTATATATATATACACACACACCACAGTCCATGCCCTGAGACTTATATATATACACACACACACACCACAGTCCATGCCCTGAGACTTATATATATACACACACACACCACAGTCCATGCCCTGAGACTTTTATATATACACACACACTCACCATAGTCCAGGCCCTGAGACTTATATATACACACACACTCACCACAGTCCATGCCCTGAGACTTATATATATATACACACACACCACAGTCCATGCCCTGAGACTTATATATATACACACACACCACAGTCCATGCCCTGAGACTTATATATATACACACACACCACAGTCCATGCCCTGAGACTTATATATACACACACACTCACCACAGTCCATGCCCTGAGACTTATATATATACACACACACACCACAGTCCAGGCCCTGAGATTTATATATATATATACACACACACCACAGTCCATGCCCTGAGACTTATTTATATACACACACACCACAGTCCATGCCCTGAGACTTATATATACACACACACTCACCACTCTCCAGGCCCTGAGACTTATATATATACACACACACCACAGTCCATGCCCTGAGACTTATATATACACACACACTCACCACAGTCCATGCCCTGAGACTTATATATATATACACACACACACCACAGTCCATGCCCTGAGACTTATATATATACACACACACACCACAGTCCAGGCCCTGAGACTTATATATATATACACACACACCACAGTCCAGGCCCTGAGACTTATATATATACACACACACACCACAGTCCATGCCCTGAGACTTCAAAATATATACACACACACACCACAGTCCATGCCCTGAGACTTATATATATACACACACACTCACCACAGTCCATGCCCTGAGACTTATATATATACACACACACACCACAGTCCATGCCCTGAGACTTATATATATACACACACACACACACCACAGTCCATGCCCTGAGACTTATATATACACACACACTCACCACAGTCCATGCCCTGAGACTTATATATATATACACACACACCACAGTCCATGCCCTGAGACTTATATATATACACACACACCACAGTCCATGCCCTGAGACTTATATATATACACACACACCACAGTCCATGCCCTGAGACTTATATTTACACACACACTCACCACAGTCCATGCCCTGAGACTTATATATATATACACACACACCACAGTCCATGCCCTGAGACTTATTTATATACACACACACCACAGTCCATGCCCTGAGACTTATATATACACACACACTCACCACTCTCCATGCCCTGAGACTTATATATATATACACACACACCACAGTCCATGCCCTGAGACTTATATATACACACACACTCACCACAGTCCATGCCCTGAGACTTATATATATATACACACACACCACAGTCCATGCCCTGAGACTTATATATATACACACACACCACAGTCCATGCCCTGAGACTTATATATATACACACACACCACAGTCCATGCCCTGAGACTTATATATACACACACACTCACCACAGTCCATGCCCTGAGACTTATATATATATACACACACACCACAGTCCATGCCCTGAGACTTATATATATACACACACACCACAGTCCATGCCCTGAGACTTATATATATACACACACACCACAGTCCATGCCCTGAGACTTATATATATACACACACACCACAGTCCATGCCCTGAGACATATATATACACACACACACCACAGTCCATGCCCTGAGACTTATATATATACACACACACCACAGTCCATGCCCTGAGACTTATATATATACACACACACACCACAGTCCATGCCCTGAGACTTATATATATATACACACACACACACCACAGTCCATGCCCTGAGACTTATATATATACACACACACACCACAGTCCATGCCCTGAGACTTATATATATACACACACACACCACAGTCCATGCCCTGAGACTTATATATATACACACACACACCACAGTCCATGCCCTGAGACTTATATATATATACACACACACCACAGTCCATGCCCTGAGACTTATATATATACACACACACACCGCAGTCCATGCCCTGAGACTTATATATATACACACACACACCACAGTCCATGCCCTGAGACTTATATATATACACACACACACCACAGTCCATGCCCTGAGACTTATATATATATACACACACACACCACAGTCCATGCCCTGAGACTTATATATATACACACACACACCACAGTCCATGCCCTGAGACTTATATATATACACACACACACCACAGTCCATGCCCTGAGACTTATATATATACACACACACACACCACAGTCCATGCCCTGAGACTTATATATATACACACACACACCACAGTCCATGCCCTGAGACTTATATATATACACACACACACACCACAGTCCATGCCCTGAGACTTATATATATACACACACACACCACAGTCCATGCCCTGAGACTTATATATATACACACACACCACAGTCCATGCCCTGAGACTTATATATATATACACACACACACCACAGTCCATGCCCTGAGACTTATATATACACACACACACACCACAGTCCATGCCCTGAGACTTATATATATACACACACACCACAGTCCATGCCCTGAGACTTATATATATATACACACACACACCACAGTCCATGCCCTGAGAATGAAATATATATACACACACACACCACAGTCCATGCCCTGAGACTTATATATATATACACACACACCACAGTCCAGGCCCTGAGACTTATATATATACACACACACCACAGTCCATGCCTTGAGACTTATATACATATACACACACACACCACAGTCCATGCCCTGAGACTTATATATATATACACACACACACCACAGTCCATGCCCTGAGACTTATATATATATACACACACACACCACAGTCCATGCCCTGAGACTTATATATATACACACGCACACCACAGTCCAGGCCCTGAGACTGATATATATATACACACACACACCACAGTCCATGCCCTGAGACTTATATATATATACACACACACACCACAGTCCATGCCCTGAGACTTATATATATACACACACACACCACAGTCCAGGCCCTGAGACTTATATATATATACACACACACCACAGTCCAGGCCCTGAGACTTATATATATACACACACACACCACAGTCCAGGCCCTGAGACTTATATATATACACACACACACACCACAGTCCATGCCCTGAGACTTATAAATATATACACACACACACCACAGTCCATGCCCTGAGACTTATATATATACACACACACTCACCACAGTCCATGCCCTGAGACTTATATATATATACACACACACACCACAGTCCATGCCCTGAGACTTATATATATATACACACACACCACAGTCCATGCCCTGAGACTTATATATATACACACACACACACCACAGTCCATGCCCTGAGACTTATATATATACACACACACACCACAGTCCATGCCCTGAGACTTATATATATACACACACACTCACCACAGTCCAGGCCCTGAGACTTATATATACACACACACTCACCACAGTCCATGCCCTGAGACTTATATATATATACACACACACCACAGTCCATGCCCTGAGACTTATATATATACACACACACCACAGTCCATGCCCTGAGACTTATATATATACACACACACCACAGTCCATGCCCTGAGACTTATATATACACACACACTCACCACAGTCCATGCCCTGAGACTTATATATATACACACACACACCACAGTCCAGGCCCTGAGACTTATATATATATACACACACACCACAGTCCATGCCCTGAGACTTATTTATATACACACACACCACAGTCCATGCCCTGAGACTTATATATACACACACACTCACCACTCTCCAGGCCCTGAGACTTATATATATACACACACACCACAGTCCATGCCCTGAGACTTATATATACACACACACTCACCACAGTCCATGCCCTGAGACTTATATATATATACACACACACACCACAGTCCATGCCCTGAGACTTATATATATACACACACACACCACAGTCCAGGCCCTGAGACTTATATATATATACACACACACCACAGTCCAGGCCCTGAGACTTATATATATACACACACACACCACAGTCCATGCCCTGAGACTTATAAATATATACACACACACACCACAGTCCATGCCCTGAGACTTATATATATACACACACACTCACCACAGTCCATGCCCTGAGACTTATATATATATACGCACACACACCACAGTCCATGCCCTGAGACTTATATATATATACACACACACCACAGTCCATGCCCTGAGACTTATATATATACACACACACACACCACAGTCCATGCCCTGAGACTTATATATATACACACACACACCACAGTCCATGCCCTGAGACTTATATATATACACACACACACACCACAGTCCATGCCCTGAGACTTATATATACACACACACTCACCACAGTCCATGCCCTGAGACTTATATATATATACACACACACCACAGTCCATGCCCTGAGACTTATATATACACACACACTCACCACAGTCCATGCCCTGAGACTTATATATATATACACACACACCACAGTCCATGCCCTGAGACTTATATATACACACACACTCACCACAGTCCATGCCCTGAGACTTATATATATATACACACACACCACAGTCCATGCCCTGAGACTTATATATACACACACACTCACCACAGTCCATGCCCTGAGACTTATATATATATACACACACACCACAGTCCATGCCCTGAGACTTATATATATACACACACACTCACCACAGTCCATGCCCTGAGACTTATATATATACACACACACACCACAGTCCAGGCCCTGAGACTTATATATATACACACACACACACCACAGTCCATGCCCTGAGACTTATAAATATATACACACACACACCACAGTCCATGCCCTGAGACTTATATATATACACACACACTCACCACAGTCCATGCCCTGAGACTTATATATATATACACACACACACCACAGTCCATGCCCTGAGACTTATATATATATACACACACACCACAGTCCATGCCCTGAGACTTATATATATACACACACACACACCACAGTCCATGCCCTGAGACTTATATATATACACACACACACCACAGTCCATGCCCTGAGACTTATATATATACACACACACTCACCACAGTCCAGGCCCTGAGACTTATATATACACACACACTCACCACAGTCCATGCCCTGAGACTTATATATATATACACACACACCACAGTCCATGCCCTGAGACTTATATATATACACACACACCACAGTCCATGCCCTGAGACTTATATATATACACACACACCACAGTCCATGCCCTGAGACTTATATATACACACACACTCACCACAGTCCATGCCCTGAGACTTATATATATACACACACACACCACAGTCCAGGCCCTGAGACTTATATATATATACACACACACCACAGTCCATGCCCTGAGACTTATTTATATACACACACACCACAGTCCATGCCCTGAGACTTATATATACACACACACTCACCACTCTCCAGGCCCTGAGACTTATATATATACACACACACCACAGTCCATGCCCTGAGACTTATATATACACACACACTCACCACAGTCCATGCCCTGAGACTTATATATATATACACACACACACCACAGTCCATGCCCTGAGACTTATATATATACACACACACACCACAGTCCAGGCCCTGAGACTTATATATATATACACACACACCACAGTCCAGGCCCTGAGACTTATATATATACACACACACACCACAGTCCATGCCCTGAGACTTATAAATATATACACACACACACCACAGTCCATGCCCTGAGACTTATATATATACACACACACTCACCACAGTCCATGCCCTGAGACTTATATATATATACGCACACACACCACAGTCCATGCCCTGAGACTTATATATATATATACACACACACCACAGTCCATGCCCTGAGACTTATATATATACACACACACACACCACAGTCCATGCCCTGAGACTTATATATATACACACACACACCACAGTCCATGCCCTGAGACTTATATATATACACACACACACCACAGTCCATGCCCTGAGACTTATATATACACACACACTCACCACAGTCCATGCCCTGAGACTTATATATATATACACACACACCACAGTCCATGCCCTGAGACTTATATATACACACACACTCACCACAGTCCATGCCCTGAGACTTATATATATATACACACACACCACAGTCCATGCCCTGAGACTTATATATACACACACACTCACCACAGTCCATGCCCTGAGACTTATATATATATACACACACACCACAGTCCATGCCCTGAGACTTATATATACACACACACTCACCACAGTCCATGCCCTGAGACTTATATATATATACACACACACCACAGTCCATGCCCTGAGACTTATATATATACACACACACCACAGTCCATGCCCTGAGACTTATATATATACACACACACCACAGTCCATGCCCTGAGACATATATATACACACACACTCACCACAGTCCATGCCCTGAGACTTATATATATATACACACACCACAGTCCATGCCCTGAGACTTATATATATACACACACACCACAGTCCATGCCCTGAGACTTATATATATACACACACACCACAGTCCATGCCCTGAGACTTATATATATACACACACTCACCACAGTCCATGCCCTGAGACTTATATATATATACACACACACCACAGTCCATGCCCTGAGACTTATATATACACACACACTCACCACAGTCCATGCCCTGAGACTTATATATATATACACACACACCACAGTCCATGCCCTGAGACTTATATATATACACACACACCACAGTCCATGCCCTGAGACTTATATATATACACACACACCACAGTCCATGCCCTGAGACTTATATATACACACACACTCACCACAGTCCATGCCCTGAGACTTATATATATATACACACACACCACAGTCCATGCCCTGAGACTTATATATATACACACACACCACAGTCCATGCCCTGAGACTTATATGTATACACACACACCACAGTCCATGCCCTGAGACTTATATATATACACACACACCACAGTCCATGCCCTGAGACTTATATATACACACACACACACACACCACAGTCCATGCCCTGAGACTTATATATATACACACACACCACAGTCCATGCCCTGAGACTTATATATATACACACACACACCACAGTCCATGCCCTGAGACTTATATCTCTATACACACACACACCACAGTCCATGCCCTGAGACTTATATATATACACTCACACACCACAGTCCATGCCCTGAGACTTATATATATACACACACACACCACAGTCCATGCCCTGAGACTTAGAGATATACACACACACACCACAGTCCATGCCCTGAGACTTATATATATATACACACACACCACAGTCCATGCCCTGAGACTTATATATATATACACACACACACCACAGTCCATGCCCTGAGACTTATATATATACACACACACACCACAGTCCATGCCCTGAGACTTATATATATACACACACACACCACAGTCCATGCCCTGAGACTTATATATATACACACACACACCACAGTCCATGCCCTGAGACTTATATATATATACACACACACACCACAGTCCATGCCCTGAGACTTATATATATACACACACACACCACAGTCCATGCCCTGAGACTTATATATATACACACACACACACCACAGTCCATGCCCTGAGACTTATATATATACACACACACACCACAGTCCATGCCCTGAGACTTATATATATACACACACACACACCACAGTCCATGCCCTGAGACTTATATATATACACACACACACCACAGTCCATGCCCTGAGACTTATATATATACACACACACCACAGTCCATGCCCTGAGACTTATATATATATACACACACACACCACAGTCCATGCCCTGAGACTTATATATACACACACACACACCACAGTCCATGCCCTGAGACTTATATATATACACACACACCACAGTCCATGCCCTGAGACTTATATATATATACACACACACACCACAGTCCATGCCCTGAGACTTAAATATATACACACACACACCACAGTCCATGCCCTGAGACTTATATATATATACACACACACCACAGTCCATGCCCTGAGACTTATATATATATACACACACACA
This sequence comes from Heterodontus francisci, assembly GCF_036365525.1. NCBI lineage: Eukaryota > Metazoa > Chordata > Chondrichthyes > Heterodontiformes > Heterodontidae > Heterodontus > Heterodontus francisci. Next base: position 4,745 of record NW_027142112.1, on the reverse strand, counting down.
CCACAGTCCATGCCCTGAGACTTATATATATACACACACACACCACAGTCCATGCCCTGAGACTTATATATATACACACACACACCACAGTCCATGCCCTGAGACTTATATATATATACACACACACCACAGTCCATGCCCTGAGACTTATATATATATACACACACACACCACAGTCCATGCCCTGAGACTTATATATATACACACACACACCACAGTCCATGCCCTGAGACTTATATATATATACACACACACACCACAGTCCATGCCCTGAGACTTATATATATATACACACACACACCACAGTCCATGCCCTGAGACTTATATATATATACACACACTCACCACAGTCCAGGCCCTGAGACTTATATATATACACACACACACCACAGTCCATGCCCTGAGACTTATATATATACACACACACCACAGTCCATGCCCTGAGACTTATATATATATACACACACACACCACAGTCCATGCCCTGAGACTTATATATATACACACACATACCACAGTCCATGCCCTGAGACTTATATATACACACACACACACCACAGTCCATGCCCTGAGACTTATATATATATACATACACACACCACAGTCCATGCCCTGAGACTTATACATATACACACACACACCACAGTCCATGCCCTGAGACTTATATATATATACACACACACACCACAGTCCATGCCCTGTGACTTATATATATATATACACACACACCACAGTCCAGGCCCTGAGACTTATATATATACACACACACCACAGTCCATGCCCTGAGACTTATATACATATACACACACACACCACAGTCCATGCCCTGAGACTTATATATATACACACACACACCACAGTCCATGCCCTGAGACTTATATATATATACACACACACACCACAGTCCATGCCCTGAGACTTATATATATACACACGCACACCACAGTCCAGGCCCTGAGACTGATATATATATACACACACACACCACAGTCCATGCCCTGAGACTTATATATATATACACACACACACCACAGTCCATGCCCTGAGACTTATATATATACACACACACACCACAGTCCAGGCCCTGAGACTTATATATATATACACACACACCACAGTCCAGGCCCTGAGACTTATATATATACACACACACACCACAGTCCAGGCCCTGAGACTTATATATATATACACACACACACACCACAGTCCAGGCCCTGAGACTTATATATATACACACACACACCACAGTCCAGGCCCTGAGACTTATATATATACACACACACACACCACAGTCCATGCCCTGAGACTTATAAATATATACATACACACACCACAGTCCATGCCCTGAGACTTATATATATATACACACACACACCACAGTCCATGCCCTGAGACTTATATATATATACACACACACCACAGTCCATGCCCTGAGACTTATCTATATACACACACACACACCACAGTCCAGGCCGTGAGACTTATATATATACACACACACACCACAGTCCATGCCCTGAGACTTATATATATACACACACACTCACCACAGTCCAGGCCGTGAGACTTATATATACACACACACTCACCACAGTCCATGCCCTGAGACTTATATATATATACACACACACCACAGTCCATGCCCTGAGACTTATATATATACACACACACCACAGTCCATGCCCTGAGACTTATATATATACACACACACCACAGTCCATGCCCTGAGACTTATATATACACACACACTCACCACAGTCCATGCCCTGAGACTTATATATATACACACACACACACCACAGTCCAGGCCCTGAGACTTATATATATATACACACACACCACAGTCCATGCCCTGAGACTTATATATACACACACACTCACCACTCTCCAGGCCCTGAGACTTATATATATACACACACACCACAGTCCATGCCCTGAGACTTATATATATATACACACACTCACCACAGTCCATGCCCTGAGACTTATATATATACACACACACACCACAGTCCAGGCCCTGAGACTTACATATATATACACACACACCACAGTCCAGGCCCTGAGACTTATATATATACACACACACACCACAGTCCATGCCCTGAGACTTATAATATATACACACACACACCACAGTCCATGCCCTGAGACTTATATATATACACACACACTCACCACAGTCCATGCCCTGAGACTTATATATATATACACACACACACCACAGTCCATGCCCTGAGACTTATATATATATACACACACACCACAGTCCATGCCCTGAGACTTATATATATACACACACACCACAGTCCATGCCCTGAGACTTATATATATACACACACACCACAGTCCATGCCCTGAGACTTATATATACACACACACTCACCACAGTCCATGCCCTGAGACTTACATATATACACACACACACACCACAGTCCAGGCCCTGAGACTTATATATATATACACACACACCACAGTCCATGCCCTGAGACTTATATATATACACACACTCACCACTCTCCAGGCCCTGAGACTTATATATATACACACACACCACAGTCCATGCCCTGAGACTTATATATACACACACACTCACCACAGTCCATGCCCTGAGACTTATATATTTATACACACACACACCACAGTCCATGCCCTGAGTCTTATATATATACACACACACACCACAGTCCAGGCCCTGAGACTTATATATATATACACACACACCACAGTCCAGGCCCTGAGACTTATATATATATACACACACCACAGTCCATGCCCTGAGACTTATATATATACACACACACACACCACAGTCCATGCCCTGAGACTTATATATATACACACACACACCACAGTCCATGCCCTGAGACTTATATATATACACACACACACACCACAGTCCATGCCCTGAGACTTAAATATACACACACACTCACCACAGTCCATGCCCTGAGACTTATATATATACACACACACCACAGTCCATGCACTGAGACTTATATATATACACACACACCACAGTCCATGCCCTGAGACTTATATATATATACACACACACCACAGTCCATGCCCTGAGACTTATATATATACACACACACCACAGTCCATGCCCTGAGACTTATATATATACACACACACCACAGTCCATGCCCTGAGACTTATATATATACACACACACCACAGTCCATGCCCTGAGACTTATATATACACACACACACACCACAGTCCATGCCCTGAGACTTATATATATACACACACACCACAGTCCATGCCCTGAGACTTATATATATACACACACACACCACAGTCCATGCCCTGAGACTTATATATATATACACACACACACCACAGTCCATGCCCTGAGACTTATATATATACACACACACACCACAGTCCATGCCCTGAGACTTATATATATACACACACACACCACAGTCCATGCCCTGAGACTTATATATATACACACACACACCACAGTCCATGCCCTGAGACTTATATATATATACACACACACCACAGTCCATGCCCTGAGACTTATATATATATACACACACACACCACAGTCCATGCCCTGAGACTTATATATATACACACACACACCACAGTCCATGCCCTGAGACTTATATATATACACACACACACCACAGTCCATGCCCTGAGACTTATATATATACACACACACACCACAGTCCATGCCCTGAGACTTATATATATACACACACACACCACAGTCCATGCCCTGAGACTTATATATATACACACACACACCACAGTGCATGCCCTGAGACTTTTATATATACACACACACACACCACAGTCCATGCCCTGAGACTTATATATATACACACACACACCACAGTCCATGCCCTGAGACTTATATATATACACACACACACACCACAGTCCATGCCCTGAGACTTATATATATACACACACACACCACAGTCCATGCCCTGAGACTTATATATATACACACACACCACAGTCCATGCCCTGAGACTTATATATATATACACACACACACCACAGTCCATGCCCTGAGACTTATATATATACACACACACACCACAGTCCATGCCCTGAGACTTATATATATACACACACACACCACAGTCCATGCCCTGAGACTTATATATATACACACACACACCACAGTCCATGCCCTGAGACTTATATATATACACACACACACCACAGTCCATGCCCTGAGACTTATATATATACACACACACACCACAGTCCATGCCCTGAGACTTATATATATATACACACACACACCACAGTCCATGCCCTGAGACTTATATATATACACACACACACCACAGTCCATGCCCTGAGACTTATATATATACACACACACACCACAGTCCATGCCCTGAGACTTATATATATACACACACACACCACAGTCCATGCCCTGAGACTTATATATATATACACACACACCACAGTCCATGCCCTGAGACTTATATATATACACACACACACCACAGTCCATGCCCTGAGACTTATATATATACACACACACACCACAGTCCATGCCCTGAGACTTATATATATACACACACACACCACAGTCCATGCCCTGAGACTTATATATATATACACACACACCACAGTCCATGCCCTGAGACTTATATATATATACACACACACACCACAGTCCATGCCCTGAGACTTATATATATACACACACACACCACAGTCCATGCCCTGAGACTTATATATATATACACACACACACC